>NC_053022.1:95360241-95408513 GCF_003073215.2 Triticum urartu | reverse complement strand
CAATTTATGGGCTGCGAGTGGGCTCCTGAAAATCAAGTAAAAAAACAAGTGGGCTTCGTAATATCAAGTAAAATATAGTTTACACATTGGAGAATCGAACACAACACCTCTCATATCAAAAGATCCCGCTGTAACCAACTCAGCTGACTTATATTTGTGATTAATCCCACTTCGAGGGTTTATATTGAATCACCCCGATATACATTCCATAATTGCTTGGAAGACACTGAAAGGAATTGGCCCTTATTGTGTGGCTGCCATGCAAAAAAAGAGAAATATTCCGGGGCATTAATTGCTGGCGAGGAGTCCCCTTGATTAAAGGGAGGAATCATGAGGGCATGTATAATGGTTGATAAGACAGTCTTATCTTAAGTTTTGCATGTAATTTTGAGATGACAAAAAAATATGTCTACAATGGGTTATATCTTAGCCTTATCTTCAATAACTAGCAATTCCTTAAAACATGATGAGACAAATTGTGCTAAGAGATCATCTCTTGTCTTATCTTAAATAAGAGAAGACAAGCATTTTCTTATGAGTTCTCTCTCCTCCACCTCATCATTTATCCTACGTGGCACTTCTAAGATAGCATCATTATACATGCCCTGATGGGGGTGGATTTGTGTGTCCTTTAAAGGATGCGGGATTTGTGGGCTGCTAATGCACCCATAATTAACGGTTAACAGTTGCACAATTAAGGAAGGATTGCTGCAAGGTGACCCTGTTATTAGGAAGAAAAGGAAGGAATTTAAAAGAAGGACTATGAAGTACGGATTATTTCGGGCAGTGTGAATGTCAAGTTAACAATTATTGATTTGTAGCCAATGGGAACCAACGTTTTGCATGTTTTTTAAGACTTCATAAAAATTCAAAAAAAACATTTGTAAAATGGTGCGTCAAATTGCGATCAAACCGTTGTCCTTGAGCCCATCGACTCTAAAGGACCAATAAACAAGTAGGCCGTAAACATTTTGTGATTTTTTAATGGATTACTGACACGTCTCCAATGTATCTATAATTTTTTATTGTTCCATGCTATATTATATCCTGTTTTGAATATTATCGGGCTTTATTATACACTTTTATATTATTTTTGGGACTAACCTATTAACCGGAGGCCCAGCCCAGAATTGCTGTTTTTCCTATTTTAGGGTTTCGCAGAAAAAGAATATCAAACGGAGTCCAAACGGAATGAAACCTTCGGAAACGTGATTTTCGGAACGAACATGATCCAGAGGACTTAGACTCTACGTCAAGCAATCAACCAGGAAGGCACGAGGTAGGGGGGCACGCCTACCCCCCCAGGCGCGCCCTCCACCCTCATGAGGCCCACGTTGCTCCACCGACGTACTTCATCCTCCTATATATACCTATGTACCACCAAACTAACAGATACGGAGCCAAAATCCTAATTCCACCGCCGTAACTTTCTGTATCCACGAGATCCCATCTTGGGGCCTTTTCCGGAGCTCCGTCGGAGGGGGTACTGATCACGGAGGGCTTCTACATCAACACCATAGCCCCTCCGATGAAGTGTGAGTAGTTTACTTCAGACCTATGGGTTCATAGTTATTAGTTAGATGGCTTCTTCTCTCTTTTTGGATCTCAATACAAAGTTCTCCCCCTCTCTTGTGGAGATCTATTCGATGTAATCTTCTTTTGCGGTGTGTTTGTTGAGACCGATGAATTGTGGGTTTATGATCAAGTTTATCTATGAACAATATTTGAATCTTCTCTGAATTCTTTTATGTATGATTGGTTATCTTTGCAAGTCTCTTCGAATTATCAGTTTGGTTTGGCCTACTAGATTGATCTTTCTTGCAATGGGAGAAGTGCTTAGCTTTGGGTTCAATCTTGCGGTGTCCTTTCCCAGTGACAGTAAGGGCAACAAGGCACATATTGTATTATTGCCATCGAGGATAACAAGATGGGATCTGTATCATATTGCATGAGTTTATCCCTCTACATCATGTCATCTTACTTAAAGCGTTACTCTGTTCTCTTGAACTTAATACTCTAGATGCATGCTGGATAGCGGTCGATGTGTGGAGTAATAGTAGTAGATGCAGGCAGGAGTCGGTCTACTTGTCTCGGACGTGATGCCTATATACATGATCATACCTAGATATTCTCATAACTATGCTCAATTCTGTCAATTACTCAACAGTAATTTGTTCACCCACTGTAATACTTATGCTCTCGAGAGAAGCCTCTAGTGAAACCTATGGCCCCGGGTCTACTTTCCATCATATTAATATTCCAATACTTAGTTATTTCCTTTGCCATTTATTTTACTTGCATCTTTATTTCTCTTTATCATAAAAATACTAAAAATATTATCTTATCATATCTATCAGATCTCACTCTCGTAGGTGATCGTGAAGGGATTGACAACCCCTTTATCGCGTTGGTTGCAAGGAGTTTATTTTTTTGTGTAGGTGCGAGGGACTCATGCGTGGCCTCCTACTGGATTGATACCTTGGTTCTCAAAAACTGAGGGAAATACTTACGCTGCTCTGCTGCATCACCCTTTCCTCTTTAAGGGAAAACCAACGGAGTGCTCAAGAGGTAGCAAGAAGGATTTCTGGCGCCGTTGCCGGGGAGGCTTACGCAAGGTCAAATCAAGATTTGGACTCCCGACAACGAGCCATTTCTGGCGCCGTTGCCGGGGAGTCTACGCAAAAGTCAACATACCAAGTACCCATCACAAACCCTTATCTCCGGCATTACATTATTTGCCATTTTCCTCTCATTTTCCTCTCCTCCCACTTCACCCTTGCCGTTTTATTCGCCCTCTCTCTCTCTCCATCCTCCCTCTCTTTCTCTATTCGCCTCTTTTTGCCCGTTTCTTGTTTGCTTGTGTGTCGGATTACTTGCTTGTCACGATGGTTCAAGATAATACCAAATTGTGTGACTTTACCAATACCAACAACAATGATTTTATTAGCACTCCGATTGCTCCTCTTACCGATGCTGAATCTTGTGAAATAAATGCTGCTTTGCTGAATCTTGTCATGAAAGATCCGTTTTCCGGCCTTCCTAGTGAAGATGCCGCTACCCATCTAAACAACTATGTTGATTTGTGTGATATGCAAAAGAAGAAAGATGTGGACAATGATATTGTTAAATTGAAGTTATTTCCTTTTTCGCTTAGAGATCGTGCTAAAGCTTGGTTTTTGTCTTTGCCTAAAAATAGTATTGATTCATGGAATAAGTGCAAAGATGCTTTTATCTCTAAGTATTTTCCTCCCGCTAAGATCATCTTTCCTAGAAACGATATTATGAATTTTAAGCAACTTGATTGTGAACATGTTGCACAAGTTTGGGAGAGGATGAAATTAATGATACGTAATTGCCCTACACATGGTTTGAATTTATGGATGATTATACAAATTTTTTATACTGGATTGAATTTTGCTTCTAGAAATCTTTTAGATTTGACCGCGGGAGGCACTTTTATGGAAATCACTTTAGGAGAAGCTACTAAACTCCTAGATAATATTATGTTTAATTATTCTCAATGGCACACTGAAAGATCTACTAATAAGAAAGTGCATGCGATAGAAGAAATTAATGTTTTGAGTGGTAAGATGAATGAACTTATGAAATTATTTGCTAATAAAAGTGTTTCTTCTCATCCTAATGATATTTCTTTGTCTACTTTGATTGAGAATAATAATGAATCTTTGGATGTGAATTTTGTCGGTAGGAATAATTTTGGTAACAACGCGATAGAGGAAACTTTAATCCTAGGCCGTATCCTAGTAATTCCTCTAATAATTATGGTAATTCCTACAACATTTCTTATGGAAATTTTAATAAGATACCCTCTGATTTTGAATATAATATTAAGAATTTATTACCTCGCAAAAGAATTTCAATGCTTTGATTGAAGAAAAAATGTTTAAGATTGATGAGTTGGCTAGGAACGTTGATAGAATTTCTCTTGATGTTAATTCTTTGAAACTTAGATCTATTCCACCTAAGCATGATATCAATGAGTCTCTCAAAGCAATGAGAATTTTCATTGATGAGTGCAAAGAAAGATCCACTAGGATGCGTGCTAAGAAAGATTGCTTTATAAAAGCATGTTCTTCTAGTTTCCATAATAATAAAGATGAAGATCTAAAAGTTATTGATGTGTCCCCTATTAAATCTTTGTTTTGTAATATGAATCTTGATAATGATGGGACTGAATATGATCCACCTTTACCTAGAAGGCATTCCAAAAATTCAGAGTTTTAAATCTTGATGCTAACACTACAACGAGAACCCTCCTATACCAACGCATCCCTAGCAACGAACCAACAAAATCTGTTGGGCTAAACAAACCTCCCACCTCCCCACGAAAGGATAACCTTCCCGTAACCCACCTCCACCTTATTATGTGTACCCCTCCATAAAAATATCAATAACCAAGCATAAAAAAAAGTCCCAAGGACCTCTCTTCCCCGATTCACATCTCTCACCGAGCTCCATGTCAACAATGCTGCCGCCACCATCTCCAATTCCGGGCAGCTCTGACACTCTCGTGTGCCGCTCCTAGCCAACCCAACTTCCCCTCATTGTTCTCCTCTGACACTCCCCCGCTGCGATGTCCTTCGCGTCCCTGCAGGCGCCCCCACGACAACCCTAGGCGCCATGGGTCGTCGGCGCTCTTCGCCTCCGGTTTGTCGGTCCACTAACCCCACGTCTTTGAAGGTGCGGCTGCGGGCTCGGGCTCTACGGCACTACTCTGCCTCGGCTACCGCTACTCCGATGTCTATGGTTCAGTAAGGCACTTCTCCCTTCTGTTCTTACCCTTTCTGTCCTTCGCTATCGCGGCGTCGTGGATCTCGACTGGATACACTAACAACCGCAGGCACTCTCTCCCAGGTAGGCTGCCGTGGTTCCCTACAGCCTACTCGACTCCTCACCTAGACTCAACTACCTCAAGAAGGTGATTGTTCCCTTATCCCCAAAAATATGTTCCCTCTAATTTAACAACATGGTGGCTTATGTAATTCCGTTGGCATTTGGTGCCACAACTTCTGTAACCTTCCACTTGTTCCATTGATAGACCATTTAGGTAATAGATTGGATAACATGTCTATGCACGAATAGTGTTACTACTGTACTTGTGTCATGGCTAGTGATCCTCTTATTTTTTCCGAGGAAACTTGTTCATCTAATTTTTCATGCATGTTTTTGCTGGCGATCCTCTGTTTTAGTTGTGCAGACCACAATTGTGTTTGCACTTATGCTATCCGTGTGTATTTCTCTAGATGTCTACCATACTGTTGGAGTGCCAAATTGTGCTGTAGAACAAACTAATTTTTGATGCCTGCCAGGAGAGAATTTAGTTTTCCATAGAAATAAGGATGCTTGCATTATTTCTTTAATCCATTTACAGTCATTCTTATATCAGAAGGATTGTATCACCACAAAAATGCTTCGTGCCACTCTACATCTTTTATTCTCCACTAGGACGTATGTGAATTTTAAGCTGCTACTTAGGGAACTATGGTCTTGCAGGTTTACCCAAAATATTAAAGATATAAAGCGCCTAGTCCCCTTTGAACCTCCACCTGCGCATATCCCCTGTATTATTTCCCTATTGTCTTGTGCTATCCCCAGTTCTAGCCGTCCATCATCAACGGTTTCCCATCATTGGATAAGAATTTCGATTACTTATCAACAGTGCAGGAGGGGCAGCGGTGGTGTCTCCAGTATGGGCCAAAAAATCGGAGGTTGGATGGCAGCTCCCTGATGCACAGTGGCGGTGCAGCGACTCCCAGATGCACAAGGGCATAGCGGCCACTCCCAGATGTACAGCAGTGGTGCAGCCACCCCAGATGCACAATGGTGGCGCGGCGACTCCCAGATGCACAGCAGCAGCATGGTGGCTCTATAGTGACGGTATGTTGCCTCATCCCGTCTAATCCAGTCCCATAGCTCTAATTTCACATTGATAAATCTCCGAATACTGGTTGGCACTTATTGTAGTTTTTTCGGGGCTCTCTGGGTTTGTGTTTCTTGTATTTGTATCAATTTGATCTCCTCGGAGGAACTTAGCCATATTCCTATGGTATAATGCACGATGCAGTAGCTAGAAGTTATACGGATATTACTAGGTGTAGTTGTGGCTATTTGTTTTGTACTACTATAGTTGTTCTGCCAAGGAGGAAAACTTAGATGCCTATACATGTATGAAACTGGCTACACAGTGTTCGACTTTGCAGCAATTTTTTGGTTGAAAATGAACTAATTACTATTGAAAAATCAGCTTGCCAATTTGGATAGTAATATTTTACTTGAAAAACTGAACCATCTCCCCTAGCAAAGTTTAATTATTAATTAAATATATTGGCAATACCAACGTGCATCAATTTATCTGTATTTCAAATTGAGTTCATATTCACAGATGAACCATTTAGCTAGATCCCCGTATGACTGGCAACCGATCTAGTGTGTGATTTGTAAGTGTATAACTTAACTTATAGTTCTCTGGTCTACCCCAGGTAGTCCGTCTTGGAGCAATTTGTTTTCCGAATAGGAGTAAATTTAATTTCAGTATACATACTTTTGAAATATTGGGGTGTGGTGTTCTAAATTACCAATACATATTGTTGAATCTCCAGGTAATAGAAACTGGGTTGTTCCCGGTAGTGGCGACGCTGCATAATGATTGCGATGTCAAATGACCACACAAGGTACAAGTTTGTCGCTTGTGTTCTACTACATTTCAGTGTAGTTTATGTACATGTATTCTAAATAAAAAAGCTCTGACATCACAACTTATAACCCCTAGCGCCACCACTGGTTCCAGATCAATATTCTAGGCACTAAAAACTAGAAGACTATTGGTGCCATGTTGGAATTGCTACGAGGTATTAATTGCAGTTCTATATTGCATCAATTCATCACCAGTTCAAAGGGAAATCGGATTATTAATAGCAATCATCAATAGTTTTTCCTATCTATCATAGGCCTCTCTTTTTTCCCACCTAATTTGTACTACCTGTATAACTAAATAGAAGATGTTTCTTCAGTTCAATTTGTAACTAAATATAAGACTTCTTTTGAACTGAAAAAATGTCTTATATTTAGTTACAGAGGTAGTACAAAATAACAGTTCTCCTTTCATGTGAAAAGAGCCAGACGGCTTGTGTGAGACAAGACTTCTTGTGACTACTACCTAGATTAGGTAAAATAATTTATGAAATACTGTATGCGTGCCATACATTGCATCGCTTCGTATAAAATAGTCAACATAGTGAAACTTAATTATGGAATGAGCTGAGTTTAAGTAAGTACAATTTCTATTTCAGATGTGATACTTGGAAATTTAACTAGATTTTGTGCTTGAACATATCGCACCATCTTCACCCATGCTATTGCCGACCAATCGCATAAGCTTATTCAAAATCATTAGATATGTATTGTAGTATTTAAATAATGATGACTGAAATACATGCTATTGTGTGAAATGATACCTAATTATGGGTTGCAGTTTCTATGTTTTCAAACAATATGGGGTAACAAACTAATGAACTGTAGTTTTCCAGTTTTCTTTCTGTAGATGTACATGCAGTGCGAGTTGACGCTACATTAGCAAAATCTGCAAGTGTAGCTTGTTTGTTGCTCTAAATTTTGCTACTGTTTTAACCATTTTTCTTTACCATAAGTTATTGATCTCATTTCTTTATTGTTGTAGATTGCTAAGATAAGTTGATGATGCATAGCTCATATGTGGATTGCAAGGTCAGATACTGATAGCAAGGTCGAGAATGGGGTTGCTACTGGATAGCCTTATGTTTTAGGATGTCATTCCCAATGTCCGTGTAACAGGTGTTGATTGAAACATCCATAACTTGGTTACTAGTATCACATCTTGTAATCTTTGGGTCATGTTATAGTATCATATCTTATATACATTTGGACCTTGTTCTTTGTAAATGCGACAAAATAAATTCAATGTATAAGACCCATCCTTTTTTTATATTGTGCCTTGTATGCTCTATCACCTTTGATCTTATCATTCTGGCTGGCAATATATAAACCACCATTACTTGACATGATAGCACTTCAACGCATATGAGGTGTTGTTGGGGTCTAACCCTATACGTTGCTAAGTTGCAACGCTTCTTCCCATTGTTTACCAACGGATGTATATACGTTGTTGTTGACCCTTCCAACGCCACCAACGACAACACATATTAATCCGTTGGTGTAGACCGTACCAACGCATATATGGGCATAGAACAATGCATAGATGCGTTGCTAAAGGGGGGTTCTTGTTGTAGTGATAAAATTGTTAAAAGTGGGATTGAAGAAGTCAAAACTTTAAATATTAATGAACCCACTATTTTGGATTTCAAGGAATTTAATTATGATAATTGCTCTTTTATAGATTGTATTTCCTTGTTGTAATTCGTGCTAAATTCTCCTCATGCTTATAGTCAAAATAAAGCCTTTACCAAACATATCGTTGATGCTTTGATGCAATCTTATGAAGAAAAACTTGAGTTGGAAGTTTCCATCCCTAGAAAACTTTATGATGAGTGGGAACCTACTATTAAAATTAAGATTAAAGATCATGAATGCTATGCTTTGTGTGATTTGGGTGCTAGTTTTCCATGATTCCAAAGACTTTGTGTGATTTGCTAGGTTTTCGTGATTTTGATGATTGCTCTTTAAACTTGCACCTTGCGGATTCCACTATTAAGAAACCTATGGGAGGAATTAATGATGTTCTTATTGTTGCAAATAGGAATTATGTGCCCGTGGATTTTATTGTTCTTGACATAGATTGCAATCATTCATGTCCTATTATTCTTGGTAGACCTTTCCTTAGAACGATTGGTGCAATTATTGATATGAAGGAAGGGAATATTAGATTCCAATTTCCATTAAGGAAAGGCATGGAACACTTTACTAGAAAGAAAATTAAATTACCTTATGAATCTATTATGAGAGCCACTTATGGATTGCCTTCCAAAGATGGCAATACCTAGATATATCCTTGCTTTCATGCCTAGCTAGGGGCGTTAAACGATAGCGCTTGTTGGGAGGCAACCCAATTTTATTTTTATTCCTTGCTTTTTGCTCCTGTTTAGTAATAAATAATTTATCTAGCCTCTGTTTTGGTTGTGTTTTTTGTGTTTAATTAGTGTTTGCGCCAAGTAGAACCGTTGGGAAGACTTGGGGAAAGTCTTTTTAATCTTGCTGTAAAAAACAGAAACTTTAGCACTCACGAGAACTGCTGCCATTTTTATTTGGAAAGTTCTATTTAGTTAATTATTTTTTAAGATGATTAATAGATAAATTACTCACGTCCATCAATTTATTTTAGAATTTTTAGAGTTCTAGAACTTGCGTTAGCTGCAGATTACTACAGACTATTCTGTTTTTGACAGATTCTGTTTTCCGTGTGTTGTTTGCTTATTTTGATGAATCTATGGCTAGTTAAATAGTTTATAAACCGTAGAGAAGTTGGAATACAGTAGGTTTAAAACCAATATAAATAAATAATGGGTTCATTACAGTACCTTGAAGTGCTGTTTTGTTTTCTTTCGCTAACGGAGCTCACGAGATTTTCTACTTGAAGTTTTGTGTTGTGAAGTTTTCAAGTTTTGGGTAAAGATTTGATGGATTATGGAATAAGGAGTGGCAAGATCCTAAGCTTGGGGATGCCCATGGCACCCCAAGATAATCTAAGGACACCTAGAAGCCAAAGCTTGGGGATGCCCCGGAAGGCATCCCCTCTTTCGTCTACTTCTATCGGTAACTTTACTTGGAGCTATATTTTTATGTTAGCACATGACATGTGTTTTTCTTGGAGCGTCTTGTATTATTTGAGTCTTTATTTGTTAGTTTTCCACAATCATCCTTGCTGCACACACCGTTTTGAGAGAGAGACACATGATTCGGAAATTATTAGAATACTCTATGTGCTTCACTTATATATTTTGAGTTATATGTTTTTTTGCTCTAGTACTTCACTTATATCTTTTAGAGCATGATGGTGGATTTGTTTTATAGAAACTTTTGTTCTCTCATGCCTCACTTAGATTATTTTGAGAGCCCTACAAAACAGCATGGTAATTTTCTTTAATTATTTTAGGCATTCAAGATTAATAAAAAAATTCTTATGAGTGCGTTGAATACTATGAGAACTTTGAAACTTGATAATTGTTTTGAGATATGGAGATGGTGATATTAGAGTCGTGCTAGTTGAGTAGTTGTGAATTTGAGAAATGCTTGTGTTGAAGTTTGTGATTACCGTAGCATGCATGTATGGTGAACCGTTATGTTAAGAAGTCGGAGCATGATGTATTTATTGATTGTCCTCCTTATGAGTGGCGGTCGGGGACGAGCGATGGTCTTTTCCTACCAATCTATCCTCCTAGGAGCATGCGCGTAGTACTTTGCTTCGATAACTAATAGATTTTTGCAATAAGTATGTGAGTTTTTTATGACTAGTGTTGAGTCCATGGATTGTACGCACTCTCACCCTTCCACCATTGCTAGCCTTTCTAATACAGCGCACCTTTTGCCGGTATCTGCTACCTCTTGAGCACTGCGTTGGTTTTCCCCGAAGAGGAAGGGATGATGCAACAAAGTAGCATAAGTATTTCCCTCAGTTTTGAGAACCAAGGTATCAATCTAGTAGGAGGCTACGCGCCAGTCCCTCGCACCTGCACAAAACAAATAAATCCTCGCAACCAATGCGATAAGGGGTTGTCAATCCCTACACGACCACTTACGAGAGTGAGATCTGATAGATATGATAAGATAATATTTTTGGTATTTTTGTGATAAAGATGCAAAGTAAAGTAAAAGCAAAGTAAAAAGCAAAGGAAATAACTAAGTAGTAGGAGATTAATATGATGAAGATAGACCCGGGGGCCATAGGTTTTCACTAGTGGCTTCTCTCGAGAGCATAAGTATTCTACGGTGGGTGAACAAATTACTGTTGAGCAATTGACAGAATTGAGCATAGTTATGAGAATATCTAGGCATGATCATGTATATAGGCATCACGTCCAAGACAAGTAGACCGACTCCTGTCTACATCTACTACTATTACTCCACTCATCGACCGCTATCCAGCATGCATCTAGAGTCACTACAAGAAATATGTCAACTAGTGACCTTCTGTCAGTGACCCTCGAAGAATTGGTCATATATCTATGACCATTTGAGACCAATTGGTCAAAAGCTGTTCGGGGGGCTCCAAACCCTAAACCATTGCAACCATTTTGGTCAGAAAGGTCGTAATTTCCTTACACGAAATGGTCATAAAGCAGACAACACTAGTCCGCTGCCTTATTTCTAGCTGATCATGACCAATATAGATGGTCATAACCTTGTAAATTGTGGTGGATTGGTATGACTTAGCGCCACCTCATCAGTTTTGCCTATGTGTCATGTCCATGTGTCAATCTTTGCCCTAGGTTGTGAAGCAACCTATATTTCTGTCATTCCCAAAATTCCCAAAAAAAAATCTCATAAATTCTTTGGGTCATATCTTCATCAAATATGTAAAAATCCTTCCTTGCTTAGTTCAAAACTAATTCAACAATATTCATTTTCCTATTCTGTTCACAACAGCACTTTATGAAGGAAGTGCTATTTATATATTCTTGATTGCCCTCGGAATTTTTGGGCACTCTTTCCTATCCAAATCATTATCGCATGACAAAATTCAGCTCCATTTGCCTAGCAAATCTTCCTCGGCAAATTTCCAAAGTTTTTGTCCACCTAGAAGCATTGTGAAGGAAGTACCTTTTTTATATATCGAAATGACATGAAATTTATACAGTTCCTTCATATGCCAAAATTATCACCCTCCTCCAAATTGCAGCCCAATCAAATCATCTATGTGAGCCCAGGTTCAATTTATATTTTATGGCCAAATTGGCACGTTGCAAAGTAAGTGTTATCTAGACCCCTCCTATTACCCTCAAACTTTTTGGGCACTCTTCCATACCCAAATCATTGCCACATGATAATATTAAGCTAAATTTTCCTAGTAAATCTTTCTCAGGAAATTTCCAAAGTTTCTACCTTGAGAGAAGCTTTGTGAAGTAAGTACTAGCTAGGCTTACCCAAATGATCTGAAAATTTACCAGCACATGACCATACCTATGTAACTCACCTACATGAATTTTGAGCTCATTTCATTCATCCAATCTCTCTCACTAGTTTTCCCAAGTTTCTGTCCATAGAAGAGCATTGTGAAGGAAGTACTACTTTGGCATGTCCAAATGGTATGAATTTTCTACAATGCTTTCCTATGCCCAAATAACCACCTCCACAAAATTTCAGCTCAATCCATTCATTATTTTGAGCCCAGATTCAACATTCATATTTTTGTCCAGCGTGGTACTTTGCAAAGCAAGTACTACCTAGGATCCTCCTTTTGAGCTAAAAATTAGTTAAGACATTCTCCTTAGTAGATGATCATCCTCAGCCAAAACTCACACCCATTGGCCATGTGCATTTCCCGTACCGCTAATCAAACACTTGGCTGCTAATTCATCTTTGAGCATAGGTCAGTCTCCTCGTGAGATTCTTCTATTGTAATTTTCTTCCTAGCACCTACCTAGGGAGTGCCCAACCCACTAGACATGCCTAGGCCTCCCAGAACACATGTCAACGCCAAGGTCACGCGGTGACCATGCGGTGGGCATGCGAGTTTACGCGCTTTGGAGTTGGGGCCCTGGGCCACATCCAAACCTCGACGTATCGCCACCAAACCATGTATTTATGATTAAATAGATACTTATGTAACTAGAAATTATTTTTGGAAAAGATAAAGAGCAAACAATAAGGTAGATGCAGTTCAAAATTGACCCGCTTCCTACTGAATCGGCAGAAATTTGTCTTTTTCACAAGTGGTGGATCAAAACTTTTGACACCAAACTATTTTGTCAATTATGCATTAAATATGGCCTAATATTTTATAAAAATGATTTGGTCCAATTTTGCAACAAATATATGGTAGCTCCTTCACAAAAAAACTCATTTGGGGCATTCAAAAAATGGAAAATGAATTTTCCGTGCAAGGAAAATGAAAACTCCCTTAGGCAACATTGTTTGGAATTCCAAGATGCACCCTTGTGCACAATATGAGATCATTTGAACAAACTATGCCATGAATGTGGCCATAAGTTTGATCATTTGGCTCGAAAGCCCTGAATCTTCACGCATGATAGCTCATTTTTTAGAACACTTTTTAAAAATAATTTCCGTATTACAAGTTTATTATTTTTCCTGGAAACTTGGTCACATATAATGACACAATGCGAAGGTTTTCCATTTTTTGATTTTTTATGCCCGTTTCAAAATGCGGTCAAAACGACGGGTTTGACCGTTCCTAGCTAGTGGTTGAATCTTGGAAAACTTTTAATGTTTCTCTGATTAAATAGATACTTATGTATCTAGAAATGAATTTTGAAAAAAATAAAGAGCAAACTATGAGGCAGCTACAGTTCAAATTTGACCCGCTTCCTCCTAAATCGGCGGGAATTTGTCTTTTTCACCAGAGGTGGATCAAGGCTTTTGACACCCAACCATTTGGTGAATTTTGAATCAAATATGGCCTAGTATTTTATAAAATTGATTTTGTCCAATTTTGCAACAAATATATTGTAGGTTCTTCACAAAAAGAACTCAATTCGGGCACTCGGAAAATGGAAAATGAATTTTTCGTGCAAAGAAAATAAAAAGTCCCTTAGGCAACATTGTTTGCCATTCAAATATGCACCCTTGTGCATAATATGAGATCATTTGAACAAACTATGCCATGAGGCCATAAGATTGATCATCTGGCTTGAAAGCCATGAATCGTTACGCATGATAGCTCATTTCTAATAACACTTTTTTAAAATAATTTTCATATTACAATTTTATTATTTTTCCTGGAAACTTGGTCACATATAATGACACAATGCGAAGTTTTTCCAATTTTTTGATTTTTTTTCAATTTTTTATGCCCGTTTCAAAATGTGGTCAAAACAGCGGGCTTGACCGTTCCTAACTAGTGGTTCAATATTGGAAATTTTTTGATGTTTCTCTGATTAAATAGATACTTATGTATCTAGAAATGATTTTTTGAAAAAATAAAGAGCAAACTATGAGGCAGCTGCAGTTCAAATTTGACCCGCTTCCTCCTAAATCGGCGGGAATTTGTCTTTTTCACCAGAGGTGGATCAAGGCTTTTGACACCCAACCATTTGGTCAATTGTGAATCAAATATGGCCTAGTATTTTAGAAAATTGATTTGGTCCAATTTTGCAACAAATATATGGTAGCTCCTTCACAAAAAGAACTCAATTCGGGCACTCGGAAAATGGAAAATGAATTTTCCGTGCAAAGAAAATAAAAAGTCCCTTAGGCAACATTGTTTGGAATTCCAATATGCACCCTTGTGCACAATATGAGATCATTTGAACAAACTATGCCATGAATGTGGCCATAAGATTGATCATTTGGCTTGAAAGCCATGAATCTTCACGCATGATAGCTCATTTCTGAGAACACTTTTTTTAAAATAATTGTCCTATTACAAGTTTATTATTTTTCCTGGTAACTTGGTCACATATAATGACACAATGCGAAGGTTTCCCAATTTTTTGATTTTTTTTGAATTTTTTATGCCCGTTTCAAAATGCGGTCAAAAGGGCGGGCTTGACCGTTCCTAGCTAGTGGTTGAATCTTGAAATTTTTTCGTGTTTCTCTGATTAAATAGATACTTTTGTACCTAGAAATGATTTTTGGAAAAAAATAAATAGCAAACTATGAGGCAGCCGCAGTTCAAATGACCCGCTTCCTATTGAATCGGCAGAAATTTGTCTTTTTCACGAGAGGTGGATCAAAACTTTTGACACCCAACCATTTGGTAAATTGTGCATTAAATATGGCCTAGTATTTTAGAAAAATGATTTGGTCCAATTTTTCAACAAATATTTGGGAGGTCCTTCACAAAAAACCTCCTTTTGGGCACTCGAAAAATGTAAAATGGTTTTTTCGTCCAAAGAAAACAAAAACTTCCTTAGGCAACATTGTTTGCCATTCCAATATGCACCATTTTGCACAATACGAGATCATTTGAACAAACTATGCCATGAATGTGGCCATAAGATTGATCATTTGGCTTGAAAGCCATTGATCTCCACACATGATAGCTCGTTTCTGAGAATACTTTTTTTTAAAATAATGGCTGTATTACAAGTTTGTTATTTTTCCTGGGAACTTGGCCACATATAATGACACAATGCGAAGGTTTCCCAAGTTTTTGATTTTTTTTCAATTTTTTATGCCCGTTTCAAAATGCGGTCAAAATGGCGGGAATAATCGTTCCTAGCTAGTGGTTGAATCTTATAATTTTTTTGGTGTTTCTCTGATTTAATAGATACTTATGTACCTAGAAATGATTTTTGGAAAAAATAAAGAGCAAACTACAAGGCAGCTACAATTCAAATTTGACCCGCTTCCAACTGAATCGGCGAAAATTTGTTTTTTTCACGAGAGGTGGATCAAAACTTTTTACACCCAACCATTTGGTCAATTGTGAATTAAATATGGCCTAGTATTTTAGAAAAATGATTTGATCCAATTTTGCAACAAATATATTATAGGTCCTTCAAAAAAACTTATTTCGAGCACTCAAAAAATAGAAAAATGATTTTTAGTTAACTACGACCAATTTTGTAGTTAACCATGACCAATTTAGATGGTCATGACATCGTATGCGTGTACTGCATTTTAATTGGTCCATGGGCGTTTCACGCGGATCGTGGATGGAACACCGTTGGATTTTTGCGGATCTAACGGCTGTCCTCACCCCAAGCCCGCCTAAGCCGAAACCCTAGTCCTCGTGGACATTTTTCATTCACCCACCCCTCCCGCCTCCTTTCTTTCTCCCCTCGCTCTCCTCTCCTCCTCCCCTCCTCGCTCCCTCCCATGGCGAACCCTGTCGCCTCCCCTCTCCTCCTTCCCTCCTGTGTGCGTCGGCCACCTCCCTCCGGCGGAGCTCGACCCCCACCCCAAGCGCCGCTGCTCTACCCTCTCCCGCGCCCCTCGATCCCATATCCCCATCTCCAAGTCACCCTCTCCCTCCCTCAGATCTCGATCCGACGCCGCCCACCATCGACGACCCTCACCATAGACGAGATTGAGCTCCTCCCTCCCTCCCGTTCTCCCCTAGCCTTATCCACTCCGAGCCAACCAACCACTCCGTCCTTGGGATTTTGTCGCGCGGCGCCTCGTCTGGCCGGCCCGACGACCATAGGCAGGCAGTCCACGGCCAGGATGGCGGCGTGCCCCGCCACGACCATGTACGCGCACGACACTCCGCGCCTCCCCTCCCTCTCCTGCGGTTCCTAACATATGTGCCCCGCCACGACCACGTACATGCACGACCGTCCACGCCTCCATCCCTCCTTCTTTGTCGCGCCCTGTCTCCCACCATGCCCCACGCCGCACGCCGCATGCCACCTCCGCCCTCCCCTCGCCCCCGCGCTGATCCCATCGTTGAGCCCAGTCCCCCCACGCTAGACGAGCGCCACCAGTGGCGGCAGGTCACCATGGCCGCCTCCTCTCTCCCTCTCCCCATGACTCTCCTCGCCGCCGCCACCTCCTCTGATCCCGGCCGATCCCCGGTCGGTTGAAGAGGTCCCAACAAGATCGGACCTGCCCAAGGGCATCAAGGTGACTGACTCCTCTCATCCCCTTTGCCATCCATCCTTAGCGCGTATTGATCCTGAGATGTGATGGATCCCCTTCCATGTCCATGTGTGTTGTTCCTCTTCAGATGCAGACGCAGAGCTGCGTGCAGATGACGGAGAAGGCGGAGAAGGAGCATAAGAAGATGCTCGACAAGCTCTCCCACCAAGCGGACGATATGAAGGTAACACTTCTCCTTCGATTCGATCCATGTTTGATCCAGTGCTGGTCGTAGGTTCATCTAAATCTGGTGTGGATTTGGAGACTGAAACTGTCGGTGTTGATTCCTTGCAGGGATCGTACATGAAGTTAATGACAGAGGTGCAGTCGTCTTCATCTCGTGGTACTGCAGCGACGGACCAGAGACATCTATCTTCTGAATTTTACTTCATTTCAGTCCTCAATTCAAGCTACTATGAGTTAATGATGGTTTGGTATATGAGTTGGTATCACTTCTTCTGTTTCGAAATTGACATATGAGTTGCTTATGTTCAGTAAATTTCATGAATGTATGAGTGTTTGTCCATCAAAATCAAGAGGTGTAGTATATATCTACCAGGGATAGTAATTATTATTGCTTACAGGTTACCAAAGTGTTGCTTTCAGAAGATTTTACTTGCTTGGTTGATTAGTGTTTTTCTGTAGAACAGACTCAAGGTTGTGTATAATGGGCATTTCTAATTCACGTGTATCATTGAGTGTATTATTTTCCTGTTGAGCATGGATTTCGAGTCGCTCGACTAGTCGCGACTAGTCTATGAGTCACAAAAATATGGTTAACTCAGCTTAGCGTCGACTCGCGACTCTGAGTCGCGACTAGCCACAACTTAGGCTCGACTTCTTCCGAGTCACTGCCCCAGAGTGACTCGCACGAGTCGTGACTCGAAAACCATACTTGAGTTTTAACTATAGAAGAGAAATCATCTATTTCATTGCAGTTTTGTTCGACTTATCCTTTGGTTTCAACTATACATCAGAGTGTATCATTAAGTGTATTATTTTCCTGTTGAGTAGCTTTATCTGTCGTATCTAGCTCAAGTAGCAGTTTCCCAGTGAAGAAAAAATTTCAGTACCAGAGATGAATGGTTGATTAGTTTTAGCTTCAAGCCATTTTAGTATATTTCTTTGTACCTGTGGCTTGTGGCTAAAACTAGTTTACTTTTAGGTTCATCCGTGATGGCCCATAGCTATGAGATCTGAGGGATGCGGACTGTTCGAGCAATGCATCCTATTTCAGCTTTGGTGAACCTCGTTTGAGGCTTAGTGTAATTGATGTACTAGTGCACTGCTTGGCATAAAATTATAGCAGTACACATAGATATGCAATGAATGCTTCTAGTACCTTACACATGTATATTTCACATGAATGTGTACTGCTTGGCTTAAAGTTGCAGCAACCATGTTTTCTGAATAACTATAGTTGCTTTGAAAAGCTGCAATTTATTGGCGATGTTACCTTATTATTTGCTCTCTTTAATTGTTTTTGCAGGTCCATGACATCTAGCTGAACCACTACTGGATGTGGCCATCGACGAAGCACTACACCTGGCTTGCTGGCCAGCGCGCGCGCGTGCTTCGATGCGCGGCGCTTCGTCGAGCTGGCCGGACCGCGGAAATCTCCGGAGCCAGAGCCGAAGGAGGCGACGAAATGCTGCTGCTACGGCTGCGTCCTCGGAAGCAGTAGCTGCCCCTCGCCGACCTCACCAACCTCCGGCGTCCGCCATGAGCTCCGCGCTGGACCCCTTCTACATCGTCCGGGAGGAGATCCAGGGCTGGGTAATCCCCCCATCCCCGTCTGCCCTCCCTCCCTCCCCTGTGCCCCTTTCTCTTCCTCTAGTTGCGAATTTTGGTATGTTGTCGCTGTTTATTTGGCTACGCCGTGGCGTACTGTCAGCTGAAAATTGTTTCTTTATTTTCTACTCCAGTATTGTATGGAGTAGTATATAAGGACGTCTTACTGTAGTATGGCTGAGGCAGTGACCAGCTTGGTAGTTAGTACTAGCTGAGAAAAATTATGATGCTGGCTAGGAGCAAAAAATTTATAGGCTTAGTTGTTGTATTGGTTCTGTTGTTGTATGGGGATATATGCATAGATATGTAACATGTGGGTTCCAAGCATGCTTCCAAGAAAAAGTAAAATTTTATATACAAATTAAACATTGTACATCTGTCGTTCTTGTGGAATGCAAGTTATTTTAGGTAGTAAGAGTGTGCAGGGCAGGTTATCAAGTGCACAACTGCTAGTTTGTTTACTAGCTCTGTCCTATTGGGATATGTATATGTATGTGTGGATTTTAAGCATGGTTCCTATATATGTGATAAGTGCATACCATTGCAACTCCTCTTTGTCTCGTATTATAAGGCCATTTGATTGAATGCTTGAAAAGATGAGTAGCTAAAGTGAATGTGCTTATAAGTCTCATGTAGTTTCAGAAATACATGCATTTATCTGCCATGCTCTGTTTTTCTTGAGGATAAAACTCCTCTGTAATTCTTAAAACTCTCCCATAGTATCACAAACATATTGCATCGTGATCCTGCATGTATCATCTGTATTCTTCTATTGGTCCCGAGGATAAAGATCCTATGCATTGCTTAAAAGAATGGGAGTTTGTGAGGGATGTTCTATAGAGCTCTGCAACAACTATTCTTTGTCTGATAATCTATGTCCTCTTATCGTTGAGAAAGTCGAGTAGTTACAGTACGTGTGCTGCTACGTCGCTTGTAGTTTTAGGAACACCTGGATTTTTCTGTCCTGTTTTGTTAATCCTGAAGAAAAAACTCATATGTATATGTTGCTTAACTGTACCGTAGCTTCAGAAACATATTGCGTCATCAAACTGCATGTATTTGTGTTCTTCTTCTGATCCTAAGGATAAAGATCATCTTTATTTCGCAGATCGGTAAGCTGCAGACTACGTTCTATCGCTGGGAGCAAGTTTCTTCAAACAACAGAGAATATGTTCATCTGACAATATCATCGCTAGGAGCAAGTTTCTTCAGACCTGATTACTTTGTCATCAGGCTGGCTGATTGCATCCAACTCAAAGAGTTCCACATTTCTAACTTGAGGGTTCCACTTGCACATGATGGCCCCACAACTCCTTATGGCAAGCAGTTTCCTGCAGCTGACAACAAGGTAAGCAAACATCCTGTTCAGTTCCTGGAGCGTATAAATGTGCTACTTTTCATCTCTCAAATGAGCCACGCACTTGGCAGTTGCTTTGTTCATCCAAAAATGTGATGTACCATTTTACTTTGAGTGAAAATGGAGTGGTGCCTTCCTGCACAGCATACTTTGAGTGAATGTTGAATATTGTGTGCACTTGTGTATTAGATGTTGGTTGATGAATGCCTGGGTGTATCACTGCTTGTTCCATGCCCTCTTGGTAGTGGGTTCTCGGTAGGACTATAGAGCTGATAGTTTTCTACTATGCATCCCCATTTATGAGTTATGCAGAATAAGAATTACAATTTACTGCAATTCACATGTTTTGAATTCTTCAATCTTTAATTGTTCAATGATGATAGCTATCTTGCACCGTACTATAAAATCATGGATCGGCAACTAGCTGATTGTCAATCCGTTCTTGCTAGATGTGTTGTTGTTTTTCTTCTTCAAAGATAAGAAACATGTCATCTTATCATGTTGTACTAGTTCCTGAAGTGTAATATAAGATGGTGGCATTAGATGTGTGTTCTGACTTGTGACTGCTTACTAGATGGATACATGCAGCTAGCTAATATGAGAATGTTATATGCATGGTTTCCTATTAAATCTAAAGTTCTGCAGCAATTTTTCATTGTTATGAGAATTTTATATTCATGAATTCACACTATTATGTTTCTAACTTTCCATAATTTATTATTTGCATATGCTGGCCTTCATTCTTCAATACACTACAAGAGATCGGACCTACCGTGACGAGCTCAAAAATGTCACGTAATAGCTTAAAACGTCACAAAATACTCATGTGTGACATTTTTCGAGTGTCACCAGCATCGTCACGGAATCCCCGTCACAAATTATTCCTAGTGATGCAGCGCGTGAAACAACGTCACTAGATATGTGACCTTCATGACGGAGCTATCGTCACTAGATTTTTGCTGGGCTATTACGCACTGGATTTCTAAATGGGCCAAACCCAATAATCCAGCTCATTTTCTATTTCTGGATCTAATTTTTTGGTAGGCCATAACCCATTTGCAACCCAATAGTGGCTAATGGAGCCCACCCCTTTTTATGGAGCAGATGCCATTTCCTACTAGCCTTTTCAAGTATTATTTTATTTGTAGTTTTTCCTCTAAGTTTAGTTTGACATGGTCCGAAAACGCATCATGGGCTTGTCGTCTTTTTAAGACCATCTTTCCTTGACCAATTTTCACATGATATTACAAGTCAACTAGTCTCTATACAGCGTGCAGTTTACACATTACACTTACATGTTCCATCCAAAATAACTCAAGCTACATAATCATCCAATAGTACTATTCTCTATACAGGATGCAAACAACTTCTTTTTAATTTTAGAGGTCATCAATAGAGACTTTGTTGGTGTGACTTAGCTCCCGCCTTCCTCAAAACTCGAAACCTTTGTTGCATTCCTCTTCTTGTGACTTCTTGAAGGCAACTAGAGTTGGTCTAATCCTCCTTTGTCCATATCAACTTCTTGAAAGATGACTTAAAAATCAACCTATCAAAAACAAAGGCATAAATATAGTAGTATGAATGAGTTATAGAAAAATAATCTACCATTGCAACAAAGAACAAACAAAGTTTTTACTCGAAGCTCCAGGATGGAATCTTAACGAAAAAAGACTTGTTAGTACTTGTCTAATAAGTGATATGAAGAAAAAACATGTTGTTTGTGTGAGCATAAAAGGTCATCTGAAATATTATATTGGAATAAACACCTATTAATACATCAGAAAGTAAGTGAACTATTAGAATTAAGAGGACACACGTAAATAAGATCTCAACTGAAAGTTTCAAATCTCGAGAGGAACAAATTAGCATTTGTAGTAGGTAATCCTTCACAAATTAAAATGGTGCAAAAAACAGAATATTTAACAAAGCCTAGAAGGAAAAAAACATTTAAGCAGCCTAGAACAGTACAGAAAGTATAAACAACTTCTGCATAGCTTAATTATTGTCCTTGGCACACATTTGATTGGGAGTGTCATCAATAAGACACTTCCATCTTGAAATAAATTACTTACAATTACGCTGTGGTCATAGCCTGAATAAAAACCGTGCTCAGGATTTGATCTTTAGTTGTAGTATCTTCTTGCTTGGACAATAATGTCCATTAGCCAGTATGACATCTGATTGCCACAAACGTGTTCAGCGAATTAGTTCTCCATTAGTAATTTTCCAAAATCATGTTGAATCTCTCATAAAACTCTCACTGCAGTTCTACAACAGCAATTCAAATGCAAATCTATTCATAGTCCCTCAAACAGAGTAGTCACGAGTTCAGAACTACAAAATAACATAACAAAAATCGGGGAGCATCAGCATAATGAAAATATTTTACTGCAACTTCTATTTAATTACTAACCCATTTCACATGTACTATCTTGGTTCCCATAATAATTTCTCTTAAATCGGAACAGGTACAATTCAGTTGACAAATTTCTACTTAATTGAAATTTATAAACTAACTTCCATACATACCGGGGAGTACCATACAAGCATCTCAGGATTGACCAATAAGAACTCACTAACATGGAGGAACAGAACAAAACTAATATCTGAACCAATCCCCGCACGTAAGCGGTTCTAAATTGAGAGCATAGAGTTCAACGTCGTACACATGTTAACCCAGGTTGCTGGTCGAGCTTGACGGTCCTCCCACGGAACTTCGGCCTGCTCCTGTGGTCTGTGCTCCATGTCAATGTGACGAAAAAAACCCAAGAAGAAGAAAAACAGAGGGTCAACATACGAGATGTACTATTGAGTGCGGAAGGTGGGCCGACTCATTAGTTAATCAAAAAATCAATCATACTCAGTGGCGGTAGTCCCAGACGAAGGCAATCAAAAAATCAATCATACTCTGTGGCGGTAGTCCCAGACGAAGGCGATGAGGCGGGTATAGTAGGCTAATCAGGGGTTCCGCACAAGGACGCCATAGCCAGTACCCACATCACCATGACTCATGCTCACCATCATCTTCTCCGATGGAATTGAGAAGTGTATGGACGAGTGGCACCACAGAGTGAGAGTTTAGTCCCTGCAATCACACGAGAGGGATCAGAGGATACACGCACACAGGCACTCACACTAAGAACGCACGTCACGCACGCAGGGTGGGCCGCCGCCACGCGACCAGGCTGGTCCGGCCGCGGCGGAGGCTGGGTGCCTAGGTCCGCCGTTGCGCGCCATGGACGGCCCTGACGCCACTAGCAGCTTCCGCAGCGGGGCGCCCTTAAGGAATCCTACGAGAGAGGGAGGAGAGAGAAGCTACTCCTGCAGCCGTCGTCGCGCTTGGTTGCCTTCAATCTACCGCCGCCACAACACGAGCGAAAGAAAACAAGATCGGATAGATAGGGTTTCCCTTCAGGAGGAGAAGGTGGAGCGAGGGAAAAAATCGCTACTTATAAGAGGTTGAGCTGGCTTGAGCCCACGTATAGAAAAATTTAAACAAATGGCGTTTTGCTGGGCTTGACAGGCTATGGGCTGTGCTGCGCCCGTCAAATAAGAAGTTAAGAACAACCGGAACCAAGCCATTTGCCTAAAAAAACCGGAACCAAGCTGTGTCGTGCCTTGACTCTCCCTGCCGGGACAGACGAACAAATCGATCACATAGGCCCCGGCAAGAAAAACTAACCTACGGATCGAGCCACAGACGCCCGGGGAAGAAATAACTAAACCTGCTGAGTGTTACTTGTATATATGCGTATATATATAGTCCAGGACCACAATAAATATTTTTAGCACAATTTACATTAGTATCTTTTTTGGCGACAAATTTACATTTGTATCTGAACTCTAGCCTATTAGCAACACGGTTAGTTTTTATTAAAAAAAAGGAACGCCATTAGTTGAGACCATAATGGTCCTGGGTTCAAACTCCCCTTTACCAAACTTTTTCCTGTTAACTTCTATTTCCGTTTTTATTTTTGTGATAGAACGAAACATCACCTCATGAACGCATGGGTTCAAGTTTTTTTTTGCCCGTGCACTATCTATTTATATTAGATGGAATAAATAAGTTTCGCCCCGGCCATTACCTATCTAAAAGGAACAAAAATAATTACAGTGCTCGGTAGACTATGAAAAAACTATGGTGGTTCCTGATGCCAACACTCGTAATATTCGGTAACTCTAGTAGGTTCGTCATGAAAATTGCCAAACTATCATAGAAATTGGTAGCCAGGTGCGCTCACAGGCTAAAGCGATCCAGTGGTGTCTATTGTCAACGATTTGAGGTAATCAGTGACGCCACCTACGAGAACATCACACATTAGGCATTTGTATGACGTTGTCCATCTTCGTCACGAGGATTTTCGTCACAGTATCTCAGTTTTCTTGTAGTGATAGTTGGGTGCATCGGAGCTTTATGAAGAAGAATCCCGAAGGAAAACCACACCCAGCAATGCGTTTTAGCTCACTGCAGCTAGTTATGTGTTGTATATTTAGTTGTATTCTATAGTTGAATACCAGATATGTACTATGTATCATTGTAATGTACTTTGCTTGGCTGTTGTATGAAATATTATGCCTTATTGGTTCTTTGAATCAAATTATCTAATTGCACAAATATAGAACTGACGTGTGGTACCCAAACAACAGTTCTGGTAATTGGTTCCCATTTGACTATTGGACCTACTTTAAAATGGAAAAGAAACAAAAGAAAACTAACAAGTGGGCTCGAAAAAGGCCGAGGCCCAAAAAATGTGGACTGTAAAACATTGTGGCCCAAAAAATATAAGTCTGTTGGGCTTGGCCCATTTATTTTATCCAAATTGAAAGAAAAAACAACAAATGGGCTGAATTAATGTGCTTGGCCCATATAGAACACTGAATTGGACTGGGCTGAATCTTATCAACGACCTTTTCAATTGGTCGCAATTTTGCCACGTCAGATTGCCACGTCGGATCCGACGTGGCCTGGGCAAAGAGCCAGCGACCAAAATAGAAGGTCATAGAATCAATGACCTTTTGTTTTGGTCGTGGAATTCCATGACCTTCTCACAAAGAAGGTCGTTAATTTTAGTTTACGACTGCCAGCTTTTGACCATCTGTTTTTGGTCAAAAAAAGGTTGCAAATGAAAAACAATGACCTTTCAGTGACCAATAGTGATGGTCGCAAGTTGACATATTTCTTGTAATGAGTATTAAGTTAAAAACAGAGTAACGCCTTAAGCAAGATGACATGATGTAGAGGGATAAACTCATGCAATATGATGAAAACCCCATCTTGTTATCCTCGATGGCAACAATACAATACATGCCTTGCTGCCCCTACTGTCACTGGGAAAGGACACCGCAAGATTAAACCTAAAGCTATGCACTTCTCCCATTGCAAGAAAGATCAATCTAGTAGGCCAAACCAAACTGATAATTCAAAGAGACTTGCAAAGATAACCAATCATACATAAAAGAATTCAAAGAAGATTCAAATATTGTTCATAGATAGACTTGATCATAAACCCACAATTCATCGGTCTCAACAAACACACCGCAAAAAGAAGATTACATCGAATAGTTCTCCACAAGACAGGGGGAGAACATTGTATTGAGATCCAAAAAGAGAGAAGAAGCCATCTAGATAATAACTATGGACCCATAGGTCTGAGGTAAACTACTCACACTTCATCGGAGGGGCTATGGTGTTGATGTAGAAGCCTTCCGTGATCGATGCCCCCTTCGACAGAGCTCCGGAACAGGCCCCAATATGGGATCTCATGGATACAGAAAGTTGCGGCGGTGGAATTATGGTTTTGGCTCTGTATCTGATCGTTTGGGGGTACGTAGGTATATATAGGAGGAAGGAGTACGTCGGTGGAGCAACAGGGGCCCCCACGAGGGTGGAGGGCGCGCCTGGGGGGGTAGGCGCGCCCCCTACCTCGTGGCCTCCTCTTTTGTGTCTTGACGTAGGGTCCAAGTCTCATGGGTCTTATTCGTTGAGGAAATCACGTTCCCGATGGTTTCATTCCGTTTGGACTCCGTTTGATATTCCTTTTCTTCGAAACCCTAAAACAGGCAAAAAAACAACAATTCTGGCCTGGACCTCCGGTTAATAGGTTAGTCACAAAAATAATATAAAAGTGGATAATAAAGCCCAATAATGTCCAAAATAGTAGATAATATAGCATGGAGCAATCAGAAATTATAGATACGTTGGAGACGTATCAAGCATCCCCAAGCTTAATTCATGCTCGTCCTCGAGTAGGTAAATGATAAAAACAGAATTTTTGATGCGGAGTGCTACTTGGCATAATTTTAATGTAATTCTTCTTAATTGTGGTATGAATATTCAGATCCGAAAGATTCAAGACAAAATTTCATATCGACATAAAAATAATAATACTTCAAGCATACTAACAAAGCAATTATGTCTTCTCAAAATAACATGGCCAATTCTGTGAAACCCTAAAATAGGCAAAAAAACAACAATTCTGGGCTGGGCCTCCGGTTAATAGGTTAGTACCAAAAGTAATATAAAAGTGTATAATAAAGCCCAATAATGTCCAAAACAGATATAATATAGCATGGAACAATAAAAAAATTATAGATACGTTGGAGACGTATCAAGCATCCCCAAGCTTAATTCCTACTCGTCCTCGAGTAGGTAAATGATAAAAACAGAATTTTTGATGCGGAATGCTACTTGGCATAATTCCAATGTTATTCTCTTAATTGTGGTATGAATATTCAGATCCGAAAGATTCAAGATAAAAGTTCAATATTGACATAGAAATAATAATACTTCGAGCATACTAACTAAGCAATTGTGTCTCTTCAAAATAACATGGCCAAAGAAAGTTATCCCTACAAAATCATATAGTCTGGCTATGCTCCATCTTCACCACACAAAGTATTTAAATCATGCACAACCCCGATGACAAGTCAAGCAATTGTTTCATACTTTTGACATTCTCAAAACTTTTTCAATCTTCACACAATACATGAGTGTGAGCCATGGATATAGCACTATAGGTGGAATAGAATGGTGGTTGTGGAGAAGACAAAAAGGGAGAAGATAGTCTCACATCAACTAGGCGTATCAACGAGCTATGGAGATGCCCATTAATAGATATCAATGTGAGTGAGTAGGGATTGCCATGCAACGGATGCACTAGAGGTATAAGTATATAAGCCACCGTTCATATCTTCTCCCTTTTTGTCTTCTACACAACCACGATTCCATTCCACATATAGTGCTTTGTCCATTGCTCACGTTCATGTATTGCGTGAAGATTGAAAAATTTTGAAAACACCAAAAGTATGAAACAATTGCTTGGCTTGTCATCGGGGTTGTGCATGATTTAAATACTTTGTGTGGTGAAGATGGAGCATAGCCAGACTATATGATTTTGTAGGGATAACTTTCTTTGGCCATGTTATTTTGAAGAGACACAATTGCTTAGTTAGTATGCTCGAAGTATTATTATTTCTATGTCAATATTGAACTTTTATCTTGAATCTTTCGGATCTGAATATTCATACCACAATTAAGAGAATAACATTGGAATTATGCCAAGTAGCATTCCGCATCAAAAATTCTGTTTTATCATTTACCTACTCGAGGACGAGTAGGAATTAAGCTTGGGGATGCTTGATACGTCTCCAACGTATCTATAATTTTTTTATTGTTCCATGCTATATTATATCCTGTTTTGGACATTATTGGGCTTTATTATACACTTTTATATTACTTTTGGTACTAACCTATTAACCGGAGGCCCAGCCCAGAATTGTTGTTTTTTTTGCCTATTTTAGGGTTTCACAGAAAAAGAATATCAAACGGAGTCCAAACGGAATGAAACCTTCGGGAATGTGATTTTCGAAATGAACATGATCCAGAGGACTTGGACCCTACGTCAAGCAATCAACCAGGAAGGCACGAGGTAGGGGGCACGCCTACCCCCCCTAGGCGCGCCCTCCACCCTCGTGGGGCCCATGTTGCTCCACCGACGTACTCCTTCCTCCTATATATACCTACGTACCCCAAAACTACCAGATACGGAGCCAAAACCCTAATTCCACCGCCGTAACTTTCTGTATCCACGAGATCCCATCTTGGGGCCTTTTTTGGAGCTCCGCCGGAGGGGGTATCGATCACGGAGGGCTTCTACATCAACACCATAGCCCCTCCGATGAAGTGTGAGTAGTTTACTTCAGACCTACGGGTCCATAGTTATTAGCTAGATGACTTCTCCTCTCTTTTTGGATCTCAATACAAAGTTCTCCCCCTCTCTTGTGGAGATCTATTCGATGTAATCTTCTTTTGCGGTGTGTTTGTTGAGACCGATGAATTGTGGGTTTATGATCAAGTTTATCTATGAACAATATTTGAATCTTCTTTGAATTCTTTTATGTATGATTGGTTATCTTTGCAAGTCTGTTTGAATTATCAGTTTGGTTTGGCCTACTAGATTGATCTTTCTTGCAATGGGAGAAGTGCTTAGCTTTGGGTTCAATCTTGCGGTGTCCTTTCCTAGCGACAGTAAGGGCAGCAAGGCACGTATTGTATTGTTGCCATTAAGGATAACAATATGGGGTTTATATCATATTGCATGCGTTTATCCCTCTACATCATGTCATCTTGCTTAAAGCGTTACTCTGTTCTTTTGAACTTAATACTCTAGATGCATGCTGGATAGCGGTCGATGTGTGGAGTAATAGTAGTAGATGCATGCAGAAGTCGGTCTACTTGTCTCGGACGTGATGCCTATATACATGATCATACCTAGATATTCTCATAACTATGCTCAATTCTGTCAATTGCTCAACAGTAATTTGTTTACCCACCGTAATACTTATACTCTCGAGAGAAGCCTCTAGTGAAACCTATGGCCCCCTGGTCTATTTTCCATCATATTAATCTTCCAATACTTAGTTATTTTCTTTGCCATTTATTTTACCTGCATCTTTATTTCTTTTTATCATAAAAATACCAAAAATATTATCTTATCATATCTATCAGATCTCACTCTCGTAGGTGACCGTGAAGGGATTGACAACCCCTTTATTGCGTTGGTTGTGAGGAGTTTATTTGTTTGTGTAGGTGCGAGGGACTCGTGCGTGGCCTCCTACTGGATTGATACCTTGGTTCTCAAAAACTGAGGGAAATACTTACGCTGCTCTGCTGCATCACCCTTTCCTCTTTAAGGAAAAACCAACGCAGTGCTCAAGAGGTAGCAATTACATCCAATATTATGTGCAGTCATTTGATCTAAGGTTGAATAATTTAAATATTCTTTTTTTGTCATGAATGAACCGATGAGCCGGCGGTACAACCGGGGAGTTGCTCGTTCATTTTTTAAACTATGATTAGATGGCCATGGCGAAAGAGCACGCCATGGTTCGCTGCTGAAAACCTACCCACGTTCATGCTAGAGATGAAGGAGGACGGTGTCGACAGTGAAGTGTATGCAGTTTGTGTTGACTCAAGTAATTGATGTCCTCCTGACTTAACTTAATTTGCATTAATAATTATTATTGTGTCCGCTAAGAAGGAAATGCATCGTCTGATTTGTTAAGACATTTGTGTTGAAGCACGTGAAGATGTATGTGACGCGCAAGGAACTACAAGCCAGTGTAGGGAGAGGTTTGTGAAATCGGCATGGTAGAGTGTGATGACCAAGCTCGCCACCTTGGGATTGATGACATTTGTTGTAGTAGGTGGGCAAGTGACCACCACCATGATGACATGGGAGAAATGGCAACGAAGATGACTCGTTAGGTCTGTGCGTGAGTTTGTTTCTCCCGTTGCAACGCAGGGGCATTTGTGCTAGTCAAATAAAATTGATGTAGAAAAATAAAATAAATAAAACAAATAAAAAACCCAGACGGAAGCTTCCCAAAACTGAGCGTAAGTTCCAAAACCAGAGGGAGGACCTTGCCAAAACCGGGCGAAAGCTTCCTACACCGCCGCTAATGAGCCGGCCCGCGTAAAACCTTGTAGTGGGTGATTCTTTCGATATGCATTGCAAATTGGCAAAAAACCAACAACATGCCTAATACGTAGCGTTAAAGAACTTTCATGACTACCATTATTATACAACTTTGAAATGTAGTACTAGTAATGTTCAATTAATATCGATCGGAGGGAGTACATCGTTAGTACTCCCTCCGTTCCATATTACTCGTCGCTGATTTAGTACGAGTAATATGAAACGGAGGGAGTACATAATATCAGGACAAAACTTTCTGTATATTGCATAAATATCAGGAGAATCCACTCTACAGCACTTGCTTCAAAAACCTAGATATCGCGTGATGTTATATCGCCATTCGCCAAACTCCTGGGCTTAGAAATCATGATGCGTAGTCTTAAAAAAAATTGATCATTCATTCGGTTTCAGACAAACTGAATCCGTCAAACAAATGAGGCAACACCAAAGCGTCAGGAACAACAGAGTATTATTAATGAATTAACCTATTCTCTGCCCAAATCATCATTTACTGACGACAAATGACAGCAAGACATAAGAGGAAATAACCGTCGAATCATCTATTATATATATTGTTCCTGGCATACTATTAGGATTTGAACTGATCATCAGTCTTGCATAACAAAATGTAATCTCAAACTGAATCAGTGCCAAGGAAGAAGGTCTGGAGTCCTCATTTGGTTAAACTGAAAGTGAACCAGCCAGACACTTGAAGCAAAATCAAAGAGTAGGGAAGGAACCAAAGATTAACTAATCAGATATAATGTCAGAGCACTAACAAAGGAAACAAGCACAAATATATGGTGTCACTGAATCACAAGAATCATCACTACTCAAACACAAATATATGGTGTCACTGAATCACAAGAATCATCACTACTCAAAGCAGCATCTTTGTCAAAAGTCAAAACAGAGCAAGCAGAGAAGGCTCCCAGCTCACAGTACTGATTGGAGCTAGCCGAGCTCTGGCGGCGGCGGGCCGTTGCAGTGGCAAACACTGCACGCCCTGTTGCCGGTGCCGGAGGGGTGGCCGCAAGCCGGGCAGATCGGTCCCGAACCGACGACCGAGCTCGAGGTGGAACTGGAAGGAGGCCTAATGGCCGCAGCCCGGTACTGCCGCTCACTGGCAGGGACTGGCCCCCCAGGCGCACCCGCGTAGCTGGGGACCGGACTCGGAAGCACGTGGCTGCCGGTCTGCGCGTGCTGCGGAGGCACGTCGCCGGCGACGAAGAGACGGTTGTAGCAATCCACGCACAATGGCACCAAGGGCGACGAGTCCAAAGCCCCCATGATTGGCTCTAGGCAAACACTGCAGCAATCAGCACTTGGTGCCCTTGTGAGTGGGCCGTCGGCAGCGAGTGCCAGCCCCGCGTAAGAAGGCTGGCCGAGGTCGAGCTGTCGCTGGTGATCAATGGCGATGCCCTGACCCTGCGTCGCGCCGCCGTAGCTGGGGACTGGATGCGGAGGCACGTATCGGATCTCCGGGTGCTGCTGAAGTACGTTGCTGGTGACGGGATTGTTGTAGCAATCCACGCACAATGGCACAAGCCCCAAACCCCGGTCGTGGGCCTCTTGCAAAGAGTGCACACTGGATGACTGACCGAAGCACCTGTCGCGCTTGCGGAAGTGGTCGTCGAAGAAGGATGCTGACCAATGCGAAGGTCCAAGAGGAAATCAATGAGTTCATGGCGGCAGGACAAGCCCAAATAACGAATGAATGGAAAATAATGCATAGCAATTAGCAAATTCCCCCGCCGCCGCCGGAGTGGCCGCGCGGCTGCCCTGTTCCTGTCTGCCTGGGACCGGCGACGTGGTTCTGGGTCTGGCCGGGGAGCGAACCATGGCCGGTCGGCGCGTGGCACTGGTTGGTGAAGGGCGGAAGCCCACCGGCTGCAACAGAGACCAAGAAATCGAACTCCGCTGTCAGTGAAGAACCAAGAGACGCACGGATCAGAAAGAATTTTGCGCTTTTCTTGGGAGGGGACTCACCTGGATTGGCCAGCGGCGGCCGGAGCATCCCCTGAGATGGCATCTGTGGCTCCCTCCTATGCGGCTGCGACTGGGAGAATCCCCTGTACCCCGACCCGCCCCCGGCCCCGCGACCGCGAGCAGCTCGTATGCTTTGATCTCTTGGGCACCCACCTCCACCGAACTGGGAAGAGCCGACGGCGTTGCCGTAGCCTGAAGTCACCGCCAACAGCCACGCCATATCCGGCGAAATCCCAGCAATGCCGTCGCCGGCTGCATTCGCCGTAGGCCCTGCAGTCTGGCCCGATCTACCGGCTGTTGGCTCCGTCCGCGCAGCAGCTCGATGCCTTGTCCCGGTAATGTTGTCGCCGGCCTTCCGCTTGCGCGCCATCTTTCCTCAGTGGAACAGCTTCGGAAGAACGGCCAGATGAGACCCTAATAGGGAGGGAGGGGGCGGAAGGATGGAAGCTACAAGAAACAATGGGAGGGGATGTGCCGGGAGTCTATATAGACGACGACAGAGCGTCTCCGGCTGCATGCAACCGATTTCAAGAAGCGAAGAGTCCAGGTAGCTTGATGTGGGGCGCGGCTTATTGCGAGGCACACGGCTGGCTCCGGCTCAGTACACTACCGGAACAGGGCTTCTAAGCCGACATCCAAATGTATGCCGACGGCCACCGTCGGCTAATCCGAGCTATGCCGACAGCAAGATCCTGGCCGTCGGCGTACAATGGCCGTCGGGCTATCCCCGTCTACGCCGACAGCAGCCGTCGGCACATCACAGCCGTCGGCTTATCCCGGACTACGCCTACAGCTGCCGTCGGCATATATAAGCCGTCGGCATAGATGCGGGCCCGCCGACAACACTCATCACGGCCGGCTAACGACGTCAAATCTATGCCGACGGCCGTGACGGGTGGCCGTCGGCATAGATTCGGGTGACACGTCACCGATCCAGAGCGCACCGACCAGGACCTATGCCGACGGCAGCCGTCGGCATAGATGACACGTCATCGATCCGCGGCGCTGTCCATCTGCCCTGGCCGCAGCTATGCCGATGGCTTTGCCGTCGGCATAGTTTTTTTTTCTTTTTTTCTTTTTTTTCAATATAGTTTTATTATTATTAAGCATACAGTATGTGTTAATAAGCATACATATAGATTGTGTTAATAAGCATACATATAGTATGTGTTAATAAGTATAGTAAGCATACATATAGTTTTTTTTTCTTTTTCTTCTTTTCTTTATTATTATTATTTAACTAACTTACATACAGTATGTGTTAATAAGCATACATACATTATTTTTCGGTTCTGTACAGAGCGGTGTGACCCCCCTCACGAACGGTGCCGCCGCCAGCCGGCAACTGGAATGGGGAACAGCCGCATCGGGTCTATACGAAGGGGACTTTGCTCCAAGTGTTCATATATATCGGATGACCTACCACAGCCGGATGGTGTTATGCCATGTCCGAAGAGGCGGCACGCATCTCCGGGGTGTGGCCCCGTCACGGACGGCGCCGCCACCGGCACCTGGAGGAGGGGAACGGACGCGTCGGGTCTACATGGAGTGGATGTATCTGTGGGTCTGGCCCGGATGTTGCTCCCGGGTGTCTCTATGGGCGGACCTGACACAACCGGGTGGAGAGGTCCACTGGTCAAAGCCCGTCCGTGCAAAGTCAAAGGGCTAGATCTCGTGGTCAACCGCTCCAGGGTTAGGCGGGACGGGGGCCCTGGGGGGTAGCAATGCCACCGGAGCATCGTACCGCGCCTCATACATGTGGGGTGGTGTTGTGGCATGTCCGAAGAGGCCGCACGCGTCTCCGGTGCGTGGCCCCCTCACGGACGGCGCCGCTGCCGGCACCTGGAGGGGGGAAACTACCGCATCGGGTCTACACGGAGTGGATTTAGCTGTGGGTTTGGCCCAGATGTTGCTCCCCGGTGTCCCTCTGGGCTGACCCGACACAACCGGGTGGAGAGGTCCACTGGTCAAAGCCTGTCCGTGCAAAGTCAAAGGGCTAGATCCCGTGGTCAAACGCTACAGGGTTAGGCGGGACGGGGGCCCTGGGGGGTAGCAATGCCACCGGAGCGTGTCCGGGGTGTGCCCCCCCTCACGGACGGCGCCGCCGCCGGCACCTGGAGGGGGGAAACGGGTGCGTCGGGTCTACATGGAGGGGATCTTGCTGTGGGTCTGGCCCGGTTGTTGCTCCAAAGTGTTCCTATGGGCTGACCTAACACAACCGGGTGGGAAGGTCCGCTGGTCAAAGCCCGTCCGTGCAAAGTCAAAGGGCTAGATCCCGTGGTCAAACGCTACAGGGTTAGGCGGGAGGGGGGCCTGGGGGGTAGCAATGCCACCGAAGCATCGCACCGGGCCCTCATACATGCGGGGTGGTGTGGTGGCATGTCCGAAGAGGCGGCACGCGTCTCCGGGGTGGCCCCCCTCACGGACGGCGCCGCCGCCGGCACCTGGAGGGGGGAAACGGACGCGTCGGGTCTACACGGAGGGGATCTTGCTGTGGGTCTGGCCCGGATGTTGCTCCCGGGTGTCCTTATGGGCGGACATGACACAACCGGGTGGAGAGGTCCACTGGTCAAACCCGTCCGTGCAAAGTCAAAGGGCTAGAATCCCGTGGTCAAACGCTACAGGGTTAGCCGGGACGGGGGCCCTGGGGGGTAGCAATGCCACCGGAGCGTCGTACCGGGCCTCATACATGCGGGGTGGTGTTGTGGCATGTCCGAAGAGGCGGCACACGTCTCCGGGGTGTGGCCCCCGTCACGGACGGCGCCGACGCTGGCACCTGGAGGGGGAAACGGACGCGTCGGATCTACATGGAGAGGATCTTGCTGTGGGTCTGGCCCGGATGTTGCTCCCGGGTCTCTATGGGCTGACCTGACACAACCGGGTGGAGAGGTCCACTGGTCAAAGCCCGTCCGTGCAAAGTCAAAGGGCTAGATCCCGTGGTCAAACGCTACAGGGTTAGCCGGGACGGGGGCCCTGGGGGGTAGCAATGCCACCGGAGCGTCGTACCGGGCCCTCATACATGCGGGGTGGTGTTGTGGCATGTCGGAAGAGGCGGCACACGTCTCTGGGGTGTGCCCCCCCGTCACGGACGGCGCCGACGCCGGCACCTGGAGGGGGAAACGGACGCGTCGGGTCTACACGGAGAGGATCTTGTTGTGGATCTGGCCCGGATGTTGCTCCCCGGTGTCCCTTTGGGCCGACCTGACACAACCGGGTGGAGAGGTCCACTGATCAAAGCCCGTCCGTGCGAAGTCAAAGGGCTAGATCTCGTGGTCAACCGCTACAGGGTTAGGCGGGACGGGGGCCCTGGGGGTAGCAATGCCACTGGAGCGTGTCCGGGGTGTGCCCTCCCTCACGGACGGCGCCGCCGCCGGCACCTGGAGGGGGGAAACGGGTGCGTCGGGTCTACATGGAGGGGATCTTGCTGTGGGTCTGGCCCGGTTGTTGCTCCAAAGTGTTCCTATGGGCTGACCTAACACAACCGGGTGGGAAGGTAGTAGACGGATCAGGCACTCGCATAGTTACCGGATCAGGTACTCGGTAACGGTACCCCTCAGTCAGTTGCTCTCCTATGTATCACCTTTCACGAGACCATATAAAATATTTATATCATAAAGAAATGTTGTCCCCCTCAATTTATTTCGAAATATATTAACACAATGTACATTTTTTGTTAGTACAATTTAGCAAATAATTATGTCATAAAGAAATGTTGCTGACCATAGAAAAAATCTGGTTGAGAAAAAAATATACGTGATATTTTAGAAAATTGTTGTACAATATAAAAAAAAGGATCATGTAATTAAAAATAATGTTTCAAATCATTAAAGAAAATGTATGGTACATTTTAAATAATGTTCATGCATGTAAAAAATATGTATACCATGTATCATTTTTAATATAATTATATACCATGTATCATTCAAAAAAATTCAAGAACGTATATTTAAAAAAAAAAGAAATATACCTATGCCTACGGCTTAGCCGTCGGCATACATGCCACGTGGCATGATTAATATATGCCGACGGCTAAGCCGTCGGCATAGGTCGCCTTATCCATACCCGGGCGCTCCCCGTCCAGTCGTTTCCCGACCCCAGCTCGCCCCCGACCCCGATCCGCCGCCGCCGCATTCGGCCCCGCCGCCTGCCGCCGCCCACTCCACCCCTGCCTCCCCCATCGCCGTCTCCACCCGCCGTCGCCCCTGCCATCCCCGCTGCCGTCTCCACCTGCCGTCTCCCCGCCGTCCCCGCCGTCTCCACCCCTGCCTCCCCCGTCGTCGTCTCCACCCGCCGTCGCCCCGGCCTCCCCCGACCGCGCTGCGCCGCCCCGGCCTCCCCCGACCGCGCTGCGCCGCCCCGGCCTCCCCCGACCCCAACACTGCCCCGGCCTCCCCCTGACCGCGCGCCGGCCGCGGCTCCTGCCGGCCCGCACGCCCGGCCCTCCGTCCCCGGCCGCCCCTGCCCTCCCGGCCCGTCCCCGACCGCCCCGCCTCGGCCCTCCACCGCCGCCCCCTGCTCGCCGCTGCCCCGGCCGCCCCTGCCTCACCGTCCCCTGCCGCCCCTGCCTCACCGGCCGCGGCCGCCCCGGTGAGATTTTTTTTTTCATTTTTTTGCATTTTTTTACTGCTTGTTATGTGATAGATGCATGTTGTATGGATGAATGGATGGATTAATGTATACTGCTTGTTATAGCTTTGGTCAATTTAGTGATGTTGTCAAATGTTTTCAAATTTGAAGAACGAAATTGGTATTTTTGAGATGTTGTCAAATAGCTATAGTTTCATTTTGTGATGTTGACAAAATTGGTATCTGATGAGTAGTTATTTTATCATGATGATCTTGCTAAAAATTGAAGAACAAAATTTGACACTTGATGAAAATTAGGATTTGAAGTATCATGATGATCTAAAACCTTGACATAGATGTCATTAGCAATATGATTTTTTTTCATAGTTTGAAGTGTCAATGCTTTATGTGATGTGGTGCCGTCAAATTTTTTGACTCGGTAAAATTTACAGGCTTTGTGGTATTTCATCTCCCTGGAGCCTTCGTCGTCTGGGTTTGGTCCGTGATCCTGCCGCTGCTCGACTACTTCCTCTACAGCGGAGGGTGAGCTACGAATCCACCTTCACCTCCTAGCCTCTTTTAACTAGATTAAATTTCACATCAAGTCGCGTAACCTAGGTCTCCCGTCCGAAAGGGTTGCATCGATAAATATGCATTCAATTGCATATTTATCACCGCAGCTCTTTCGGATTGTCCAGCGCTTTCCACGGACAGCCCGAGGATGTGTAGATTGGGTATGTTGTTCATGCTCTACCCCGTTCCGAGACAGGATTTCGGCGGCGCCTCCCTGTTGTTCTCCGGATGCACATTCTCTCGGCATTTTGCCGAGACGTGTATTTGGAGAACAGCGGGGAGGTGCTGCCGAAATTTTGTCTCGGAATGGGGTAGAGCATGGACAACGTACTCAATCTACACATTCTCGGGTGGGATTAGGACCCATCTTTACCTATTAGAGATGTAGGTGGATTAAATGTCGTTTCTCGTCAACCTTGTAAAAAATAAAATATTGATGTGAGTAATTTAAATGAATCCTTAATTTTGTTGTGTGGCTTCCAATAAAGCAGAGATGGCAGATAATCAGTGGATGTATAGTGGGTTTTTCCGTCGGAATCAAGTAACAACAGAGTGGGTCGAGAAAACTGATGTGTTTTTGAAAGAGATATTCCGTAGTCCAATGAGGATGGTGCCAGAATGCCCGTGTGCCAGATGTAAGAGACGTATCCGCAGAGATAAGAGTGAGATGACTAAGCACCTTCGCACGCATGGATTTATGCCCAACTTTAATATGCCGATAAACTTTGCCCAGCGGGACCGTGGTAGAGAGGATGTGATACGACAACGCGTCGCTGGTTATGAGGACGATGGGGTTAGAGACATGCTAGATGATGTCTTTGCTGCACAGCCGACACCTCCGTCACATTCAGCGAATGAACCGGAGGAGCCGGAGGAAACCGCAAAGGCCTTCCTGGAAATCTTGGCCTCGTCAAAGAAACCTCTCTATGAGGGTGCCAAGCTGTCTGTGCTGGATGCCATCTCGCAACTGATGGCAGTCAAGGCTGAGTACGGCTGTAGCCGAGGTTGCTTCGAAGCATTTCTGGGAGTATGGGCTAACAGCCTGCCTGAGGGCCATGAACTGCCGAAAACCATGTACGCTACGAAGAAAATCATGAAGGCGCTCTCGATGGACTATGAGAAAATACATGTTTGTCCAAAGAATTGCCTTTTGTTTAGGCATGAGTATGCGGATGACAAGTACTGTAGGAAGTGCGGTTCCTCTCGGTATATTGAGGTGGTCGATAAGCATGGTCAGAAGCAGCAGCTAAAAATCCCTGTGAAGGTTCTTCGGTATCTTGATTTTATAAAAAGACTGCAGCGCCTTTTCATCACCGAGGAGTCTGCCAAAATGATGAAGTGGCACAAGGAAGGGAAAAGGTACAATCCAAAAAAATTGTACATCCATCAGGAGGTGAAGCATGGAAGTCATTCGATATAGAGTACCCGGAGGAAGCAGCCGAGGCTGGGAATGTCAGAATTGCTATAACAGGTGATGGGTTCAATCCATATGGTATGTCGTCTAATCCATACAGCTGTTGGCCCGTATTTGTTATTCCGCATATCTCCCTCCCGGCGCCATAATGCAACGCAAGACCATGTTCCTGTCGCTTATAATTCCGGGGCCTGAATATCCGGGGAAGAATTTGAGTGTGTTTATGCAGCCGTTGGTGGATGATTTGCACCATTCTTGGTACTTCCCGAGGTTGACATACGACCGACATCTGCAGAAAAATTTCTTGATGAAAGTTTGGCTACAATATTGCATGCATGACTTTCCCGGTTATGCCCTGTTCTGCGGATGGTGTACAAGTGGAAAGATGCCTTGCCCAGTGTGCATGCAGGCCTTGATTTTCATTTGGCTGAAGAAGGGTGGCAAGTATGTTGCATTTGACCTGCATCGACAGTTCCTCCCTCCAGACCATCCTGATAGGGAAGACAAGAAGAACTTCACAAAAGGCAAAGTTGTCCATGAAGTAAACGAGATTCCAACGTTTTCTGGTGCGGATGTGCTTGCTCTAGAGTTGATCAACAGAATATTTGCGATAGACCACGTCTACACATGCAGCCTCCCACAGGCAGTCGAAAATCTTGGTTCAAGCCAGATGCTGACTTCGTACTTAAAAAGGATCATAAGATGGAGACATTCAAGTGGCTGAAACACATCGTGAAGTTCACTGATGGTTATGCGTCGAATATAAGTAAGGGGGTCAATCTTTCAACGGGCAGAGTGACCGGGCTCAAGAGTCATGACTATCATGTATGGATTGAGCGGATTATGCCGGTGATGGTTCGGGGCTATGTTCCCGAGCGTGTCTGGCGTGTGCTTGCGGAGTTAAGCCATTTCTTCCGCACGCTTTGTGCTAAAGAAGTATGTCCTGAGAAGATAAAAGAAATGCATAAGAAGGCGCCGGAGTTGATATGCAAGCTAGAGAAGATCTTCCCGCCAGGCTTCTTTACTCCGATGACACATCTCCTTTTGCACCTCCCGAACGAGGTATTGTTGGGGGGACCTGTGCAGAATCGTTGGCAGTACGGCCCTGAGAGACAGAACAAGCATCTGAGACAGAAATGTGGAAACAAAGCTAAGATTGAAGCTTCCATAGCTGTGGCAGTTATCCTAGAGGAGGTGGCAGACCTCAGGACAGCCTACTATCCGGACCATGTTCCCACGTTGCACAATAAGGTGTCTCGATACAATACAGAAGAACCCAAGTATAAACCCAAGTTGCCTCTATTCATCGGGCAAGGTAGTAGGGCTGGATGCTCGAAATCTTATCTCATGCCACGAGATGAGTGGGAGGATGTCATGTTCTATATCTTGCACAACATCAAGGAAGTTGAGGATGAGTGGATGAGGTAATACCTTTGCACCATTCTTTTAGTCAATTCGTTATGTTCACTTTGCCTAGTTCTTATACCGCTTTTCTTATTGTAGTCGATTCGTTGAAGAAGAATGGACGGGAATGCTGCCTCCTTCTGAAGCGGAGGCACTTGCTCTTCTCCGAAAGGGTGCTGATGGAAGGAAAAATTTCGTTGCGTGGTTCATCGAGAAAGTAATTTTTCACACTTCCAATTAAACTCATGCACCCTATAATTTCAATTAAACTCATGCACCCTATAATTTCAATTAAACTTGTAGGGAAATGATCCGACCGAATCAATGGATGAAGAATTGAGATGGGTTTCCATGGGTTTTGATCCTGTCGTCATGACATGCGAAAAGTATGATGTGAATGGGTATCGCTTCCATACAAAGGAGCACCAGAACAGTCGGCCTGATCCCAAAACCATAAATACCGGAGTCTTCACTGAAGGAGATAATGAAGTAGATTACTACGGAAGGGTAGGAAAAATATACGAGCTTACATTCAAACATGGCCGCGAACACCTAAGTCTCACTGTGTTCAAATGCCGATGGTTCGACCCCAAAAAGGGTCTGAGACATACGCCTTCTATTGGTTTAGTTGAAGTTAAACCATCAACCGTCTATGCCGGAGCTGATCTCTTTATCGCCGCTACCCAGGCCACACAAGTATATTATCTGCCTTACCCATGCCAGAAAGAGTACCTAAAGGGTTGGGAAGTTGTGTTCAAGGTGTCGCCGCATGGTAAGCTACCGGACCCGAACGATGATGATTACTACAACATAAACCCCATGACATACGAGGGAGTGTTCTATCAAGAGGAACATGATGACGTGGTCCGAAACAACGAGGATGATGACTTGGGTTATGTTGACCTAGACCCAAACGACGACGACGCACGGATTGATGGTGAGGCAGTTGTGAATCAAAGAGACATAATTATGCTTGAAAAGTTAAATGAAGACGCTGACGATGAGGAAGAGCCTCCACCTCCGTCAGACAACGAAGAAGATATGCGTGATAGTGATGATGAGACCGGTCCACAAATAGATTACAATAGTGATGATTCATATGGGTTCTAGAAAATGTAAGTTCTTTTAATGATCATTACAATAGTATGCTTAATGTGCTCTTCTGGTATTAATGTTTTTCCTGTATGCTTGTTTAATTGATATCTTTACTAATTGTTTATTCTCTTCTCAATGCAGGTTTAATAATCATGGGCAAGTCCAGCGGCGCTAGTTTCCTCAGTAAATTTAAAGGACTTACTCGGAGTGGACGAGCCCACAAGGTTCCCTCCCGACTACGCGAGGATGACACCTCACAGGGAGGTGGAGGGGTCGGGGGAGGAGACCCTAGAGGAGGAGGCGGTGGGGGGAGAGCCCCTAGAGGAGGAGGCGGTGGGGGGAGAGCCCCTAGAGGAGGAGGAGGTGGGGGGAGAGGCAACCGGGGCAAAAAACTCCGGGCCGTGTCTGAAATAGGAGGGTCTTCTTCGATGCCCTCCTATACAGAGGCACCTTCTGAGTCTGAGGAGGAGGAGTATGTTCCTGATGGCGAGGAGGAGGAGGCCGAGGAGGAGGGTGAGGAGGAGGAGGAGGCCGAGGAGGAGGGCGAGGAGGAGGCCGAGGAGGGTGGAGGGGAGGTTGATCCCGCGTTGTGGGGTGACTTGCCACCGGGTTCTTCGCAGGGGTGGCTGCGTGGTAATGCCGGACTACCTACACCACCTTCTATCGAGGAGCACAAGTGGCTCATTGAACCTGTGGGGACAGAGTAAGTGCCTCTCAATCATATTTTCAACACATGACAACATTTTCTTATTGTACACATGGCAATCATTTGATTCTTTTGCAGAAACTGGATCCTTCACGGAAAGGGCCGTAAACCGAACGGCCTTATCACTGTCCTGTTGAAGGAGTTTTGGCCTGGCCTATTCTGCCCGCGGCCAGACAGGGACCCGCAGCAGCGGGTTTTGGCCACGAGCTGGGCCCACTACGAGGCTTGCAGCAACGCGGAGTACGGGACGACTGCTAAGGCCGTGATCACCAAATTTTGGGTAAGTTCTTTTCTGAATCACTTATCTTCAGTTTCGTTCATAGTTTATCATTGAATCACTCAACTCATGCCTTGTTTGCTTCTGGTTTTTGCATGATTGCAGCAACTCTATAGAGTTCTTGACGAGCACAAGGCCAGAGCCGACGTGGTCTTGCTTGCGGCTGCGAAGAAGAAAGCTCGTCAGTTGCAGTACGAGGTGCGCTGGGTTGCTGTCTCGCAGTACTACCACTACTACCTGCACCAAAAGATGACCAAAACTCAAGCGCAGAAGCTACGACTTACCTTGAGCAAGGAGCAGTTCATGATGGTAACTATTACTAACTTTTCATTGTTTCAAGCAGTCAACTATATGTTTCGTGCTCACATGTCATGCTTTCAAAATTTGCATAGGTTGTTCCTCGTTGGTGCTATGGAAGGCATGACGGATGGGCGAGTTTGGTGGATAGGTGGCTCGGCGCCGATGCAGAGTTTGCTGCCAAGAGCATCAAGGCCCGGGCTAACCGTGGAGACGACGGGACACACGGCCAAGGAAACAGGAACCACTGGGGCTTCAAGGCCATGAAGGTATATCTATGTGCATGATGCATTTTTGTTCTTCTTTACGTCATGTTCTTATATATGGCTGACTTCTATTTGACGTTGTAGGAGGACAAGTTGAAGAGGCCGCTCTCAGACATGGAGTCGTGGAAGCTGGCCCGCGAGCGGAGTCATCGCAAGGAGGGCGAGAGCCAGTACTACGGCAAGACCGAGGAGCACCTGGGGTCTTACATTCATCACTATCAGGAGTTGCATCCGGATGTTCCTGTTGTTGAGGTCGCCCAGTCTTAGATCGACGACACGGCGGTGGTGGCCATCCAGGGGAAGAAGAATGGCCGGTATCCGTGTTTCGATGGCTTGATCACTCCTTCGATCTCATACACACGGCTTCGGGCTAGCAACCCGAGCCAGTTAGAGAGTACGAGGCGTTCACAGACTCCCTTAGCCCGCCAGCATGCTGTAAGTACTTCCTCCTTATCTTTTTCTATCTTGCATTCTCAGTTTATTTTCAGCATTGTTCACTTAGAAACAACCTAAATTATGTAGGCATATAAGGAGTTTGTCGAGCATAGTAATCTCGAGGTGCGGGAGTACTTGAAACGAGTGAAGGAAAACGATGATTACAACCGTCAGATGATGACGGTTAGTTTTGCCCTCTTAAAACCAACCTAAATTTTTGCACTTTCATTCCTTCTGATCTTCTAGTTTGCTTGTTTAACTAACATTCAGGCTATGTTGGCGTCTTGGACTAACCGCAGGGATCCACCACAAATGGGACCCCCACCACCACCTGCGGGAGAACCCCCACACGTGCCCACGTTCGATGAATGGGTGGCACTAGGCAGTGATGGTTCGGTTAGTACATTTGCCTAACTACTAGCAAACTAGTTCTCGTTCATGAAACACTATCATATCATATTTACCGTTAGAATCTTTTTTGAAACATGTAGGGGACCGGTGGCTCGACTCCTGCTCCGTCGACCCCAGTCACTCCGATCTGGCAGAGTGCTGGTGGTCGCGATGACGGTTTTGGCGGAGGTGGTGCTTTTGACGGAGGTGGTGGTGGTTATGGCGGAGGTGGTGGTTTTGGCGGGGGTGCTCTTGCTTGATGATTCCGTGCATGTGGCCATCGTGCCATGCCTTTCATATTCCTACTTTTATCATGTTTCATGTCTTGCACTACTTTTATGTTCATGAACTTCCATCGGTGATGATCTTTAGATGATGTGATGAACTTGAGTATGTTTAGATGAACTTGAGTATGTTCACATGATGAATTGTCATATTTCATATTGTTCTGTTTTGAAATGCTGTCAAATCAATTGGAAAAGAGAAAACAGGGAAAATAAAAAAAACAAAAAAACTATGCCTACGGCAAAGCCGTCGGCATATATACGCCCAGGAGTTACCAGGGCTTGCCACGTGGCAAACTATGCCGACGGCTTTGCCGTAGGCATAGCCCTGCTGCCAGGAGAAACCAGGAGCTGCCACGTGGCAGGGCTATGCCTACGGCAAAGCCGTCGGCATAGATTTCCATCTATGCCGACGGCTTTGCCGTAGGCATAGCCCTGCCGCCAGGAGAAGCCGGGGGGCGACACGTGGAGCAGGTATGCCGACGGCTAGGTCGTCGGCATAGATTTCCATCTATGCCGACGGCCATGCCGTCGGCATACCTGCTCCACGTGTCGTCTCCTGTATCGCGCCACGTGTCGTCTCCTGAATAGCGCTGTTGACGGCGCCGTCCGTTGCCGTCAGACGGAAAACAACGCCGACGGCTAAACTATGCCGACGGCTATCCCACGGCCGTCGGCATATGCACCTATGTCGACGGCTATACTACGCCGACGGTCTGACACATCTACGCTGACGTGATCTACGCCGACGGGGCTATGCCGACGGTAGCCGTAGGCATAGATCTATGCCGACGGCAAAGGACCTATGCCGACGGCCCTGGGCCGTAGGCATAGCCCGCGAGTCCGGTAGTGGTAGGGCGTGTCTCGTCATCGCAAATTCATTTTTACCGGTTCCGGCTCCTACCAATTAGGTGCTGCCATGATGCTAAAAAAAAGGTGCTGCCATGTGCAAAGTTGTGGGACCATATGCATGTGTATATGAATGTATTTTGATGCAAAGCTTCTCTTGTACTATTTCTGATTTTAATCAAATCAATGCCAGGGTAATGCGATGCTTTTTGAACTGGGTGGTAACGCATTACGCATGCATGCATCATCCCCTCCTCTCTCTCCTCAGCAAGTCCATGCATTTTATCTTTGTTTGAAATTTCAGATGGCCAATATCTTTAACAGTAATGTTCCATTGTTGGAACTTTTTATATATTTAAATTCCTGAACATATGGTCTTTAGAACTAGCTCAATCTTGAATATCTTTAAGCTAGTTTAATTTTTGCTATTTTACTCATATTAAAATTTTAATTTCACTCTTTTGAAATTTACATTGTCGAGATTACTGAAATCAGCTAATGAAATGATTGAAATCACTTTTCTAAAAAAAATCATGCATATGAAACCTTTGCCAATGTGAAATATGTTACTGCAAAAATGAAGCACTAGTTATTTAATAAAAACGTGAAGCTGGTAATCTCAATTTTCTTTAAACGAGCGAAATCTTGTTTGCAACTAGTGAAATTGTATTTTTGAAATGATATTTTCTCAAATAAGTGAAATCAGTTCTTTGAAATAAGTGAACCAATTTTTTGAAACGAGTGAGATCTTTTTTTATACACATCACACATTATTCGGTGTGAAATACGTGAAACTTTTTTATAAATGAGCAAAATATGTTTATTTCAAACATGTGAAATTCTGATTATTTCAAAACTTTTTTTATAAATGAGCAGAATCTGTTTAATGAAGTGAGTGCTTTTTTGGAAATAATTGAAATAGGTTTTTGAAATGATTGAAATAAGTTATTTCAAATGAGTGAACTAACTTTTCTTACAAAACGGGTGAAATTGGTCTCTTAATAATTGAAAACAGTTGTTGCAAATGAGTGAATTTATATTCTTAAATGAGTGAAGTTAGTTTTTCAAATGAGTGAAATTATATTCTTAAATGAGTGGAATCAGTTTTTAAACATGTGTGATTATTTTAGATGAAGTGAAATCTGTTATATGAAATGATTAAATTAGTGTTTGAAAGGAACAAAATCAGTTCAAAAATATCGGTGATTTTTTTAAATGCACCAAATCTATCATTTGAAATGACTGAGGTTGTATTTTCTAAATGAGTGAATTGGTATTTTAAATCGGCTGAAATAATTTTTGGATACGAGTGAAATCTGTTTTTCAATTTAAGTGATATATGTTTTTCAAAATCTGGGAAATTCAAACTAGTTCAAATGTATCCATAATTAATCTTGTTCTGGAGGTCTTCTTGCTATAAATTCAAATATATATATAAAAAAATCAAAATTGGAGTTTTTCTTCCAAAGTTTCTATCATCCAATATTTCATAATGAAATTAAATGAAAGTTTTTTGATGGGGAGATAGAGAATATTTTAACCTGCATGCAACCAGTCTTCTCTGAACATTTTTTCTCTCTCTTGACAAAAGCTGACAATAGCATGCAAAGGATCCACATGTATTATGTGTATTTCAATTATTTAAAAGCATGAATCTAAAAAATGTTAACATAGTATAAGAAATTTCTTAGCGCAGTTTTAGAAAGATGTCAATAAATTTCAGAAAAATGTTCGTCCCAATGAAAAATGTTCCCTCGCTTCAGATAAGTGAATGAGAAAATTTAAAATATGTTTATAATTTGTAAAAAAGGAAAATTATTAATGTCAAAAACTGTTTTGTACCATTAAAAAATGGAACATAATCAGATTATTCCTGCATTTCAAGAAAATGATAGTGACATTTAAAAAAAATTATATACAATGTAAACAATGTTCTCGTAGGTTACAAAAAGTTTATTTCCATTAAAAGATGTAGGTGATATTTTAAAGAAAACAAATTTTGTAGGTTGAAAAATGTTTATTTCCATTTTTGAAAATGTTTATACAATGCAAAAACTGCAAGTTCATTTTTATCGGTCCCGACTCCTACCGATGGTCTTGCCACCAATTGGATGCTGCCATATGTAAAGTTGTGGGACCATATGCATGTGTATATGAATGTATTTTGATGCAAAGCTTCTCTTGCACTATTTCTGATTTTAGTCAAATCAATGCCAGGGTAATGCAATACTTTTTGAACAGAGTGGTAACGCATGCATGCTTCATCCCTCCTCTCTCTCTGCCCAACAAGTCCATGCATTTTATCTTTATTTGAAATTTCAGATAGCCAATATCTTTAGAAGTAATGGTCTATTGTTGAAACTTGTTATATATTGAAATTCCTAAACATATTATCTTTAGAACAAGATCAATCTTGAATATGTTTAAGCTAATTTATTTTTTTCTATTTTAATCATATTAAAAGTTCAATTTCACTCATTTGAAATTTATGTTGTCAAGATTACTGACATGAGTTAATGAAATGATTGAAATCGCTTTTCTAAAAAAACAATTCATGCATATGAAACCCTTTTCAGTGTGAAATTTGTTATTTCTAAAATGAAGCACTAGTTATTTAATAAGTATGTGAAGCTCATAATCTCGATTTTCTTTAAATGAGCAAAATCTTGTTCGAAACTAGCAAAATTGTATTTTTAATGATATTTTTTCCAATAAGTGAAATGAGTTCTCTGAAATAAGTGAAACCAATGTTTTGAAACAAGTGAGATATTTTTTTTGATACACATCACAAATATTTCGGTGTGAAATACATGAATTTTTTAGTTCGAATTTTTAAACTAGTTATTCCAAACAGACGAAATTCTGATTATGTGAAAACTTGTTTTATAAATGAACGAAATCTGTTTAATGAAGCGAGTGCTTTTTTGGAAATAATTAAAATAGGTTTTTGAAATGGTTGAAATTAAGTTATTTCAAACGAGTGAAATATTTTTTCTTGCAAAATGGGTGTAATCGGTCTCTCAATGATTGAAATCAATTTTTTTAGACGAGTGGATATTTATTATTAATTGAGTTAAGTGAATGAAGTTACTTTTCAAATGAGTGAAATTATATTCTTAAATGAGTGAAATTAGATTTTTATCTTGTGTGATTTTTCTCAAGCAAGTGAAATCTGTTATATGAAACGATTAAATCAGTTTTTGAAACGAGTGGATTCAGTCAAAAATATGGGTTGTTTTTTTAAAATGCATGAAATCTATCATTTGAATGAGTGAGTTCATATTTTCTAAATGAGTGAATTGTTATTTTTAATCGGGTGAAATGATTTTTCGAGATGAGTGAAATCTTCTTTTCTATTTAAGTGATATATGTTTTTTAAAATCTAGGAAATTAAAACTAGTTCAAATGTATCCATAATTGATCTTGTTCTGGAGGCCTTCACTCTATGAATTCAAATATATATAAAATCAAAATTGGAGTTTTCATTCAAAAGATTCTATCATCCAATATTTCACAATGAAATTAAATAAAAGTCTTTTGATGGGGAGATAGAGAATATTTTAACAAGCATGCAAACGGTCTTCTCTAAACATTTTTTCTCTCTCATGACAAAAGAAGACAATAGCATCCAAAGGATCCACATGTATTATGTGTATTTCAATTATGTCTCTTATACATAAAAAGGACTCGAATATCCAAAACAACATCAGCGGCGGATGTCCGCTAGCTAGCGGTTCCACAAAGTACTATTTTGGTCTTCCAATGCTTCGGTCACTCTTTTTATCTTTTTTCTATTTTATTTAAATGTGTATACTTTAAAAACTTAAATTCACTTCATAAAAATTAAAACCATTAATCTGAAAAACGTTAACATAGTATAAGAAATTTC